>NW_023276807.1:207386110-207426484 GCF_003668045.3 Cricetulus griseus | reverse complement strand
ATACATATAAAATAGAAATGAATAAATCTTTTTTTTTTAAAAAAAAATCTATCTTGAGAACTCCTAAAGGACTGGGCATGGTGGTACTGAACTTTAATCTCAGCACTCAGGAGGCAGAGACAGGCAGGTCTCTGTGTGTTTTGAGAAAATCCAGGTCTACATAGGGAGACTTTGTTGTTGTTTACAACAACGACAAAAAGAAGGAGAGAGAGAGAGAGAGTGGGAGAGAGAGGGGGAAGAAAGAATGAAAGAAAGAGGAAAAGGACAGAAAGGAACTCCTAAGGGTTTTCATATCAGAACTCTTTAGGGACTTTCTTACCTGAATGGAGGTTTGTTGGCTTTCACCTGCAATTTGACATGCCTATCTGAAACTCTCTCCTGCTCTTATAAGCTTGTAATATAAAGGCCCTGAAAAATCTATTTCTCCACTTTCTTCTTGTACCCTCGCTAGAACACCAAAACCTAACAGAATACTTACTTCTCAAAAGTGATGAGCAGGAAATAATCAATTTACTTAGAAACTCCAGAGAAAGAAAAAGCTCTCTTCCCTACAGAGTCTAGATATCTGAATTAGAGAACATAAGGGATGCAACTGGAGGAAACGTTAACTGGTACATCTGGGAAATGAAGGAAATGATCAGAAGCCCAGATATTTAGTGAGGAGAAACCAGGACAACAGCCAAGCAGACCTGGAGGGAGAGAAAGGAGTTGGCAGACAGCAAGAATAGCAAAGGCAAGGAAGGTAAAAATAGGGCACCCTACACAAGAGAGTGCAGAGCTAATTTCTCAGGCTTCTGAGCCCCCTGAGACTTCAGTTTTAGGTATCTGTGGGGGCGTGGGTCAGGAAAAATGTATCTCCAGGTGGACAGACAGTAATTTAGAAGTCTGTATTGTGGCTGAAGCAGGATGACTATGAGTTCAAGGCCAACCTGAGCAACTCTAGACTGTCAGAAAGAGAATGGATGGGGGGTGTCACAAAGGTGAGGGAGAAAGACTGACTTAGACTTGGCTACAGAATGAAATAAGGAAGAAGAAAATCTGGTTTCTTTCTTTCTTTGTTTTTTGTTTTTGAGACAGGGTTTCTCTGTATAGTCCTGGCTGACCTGGAACTCACTCTGTAGAGACTGAACTCAGAGATCTGCTTGCCTCTGCCTCCTGAGTGCTGAAATCAAAAGTGTGCATCACCACCACCCAGAGGAGGAAACTGGGTTTTCAAGCTAGTATGGATCTCAAGACTACATGACTTTGTAACACTGGACAAATCCTTTATTTCCTAAGGTTTCAAGGTAGAGAACCCGCCTCCCATCTTGTTTTGTGTTTTGGTTGTTCTGTTTTGTTTTGGTGACAACATCATGTGGCTCAGACTAACTACCCTTGAATTTCGGGTCCTTACGTAAAGCTCAACCTCCCAAGCTCTGGATCAGAGGTCTGCCACACCATACCTATCAGCTTTTGGCTGCCAGCTCAGAATACTCATTGATAACATACCCATTCCTGAACTTGTTTCTCTTTCTTCCTGCCAACTCTTCTATCATTACCTCCCTTATATTTATTTATTTATTTACTTATTGCTTCTTATTTTTCTGAGACAGGGTCATATTCCGTAGTGCCATCCAAACAGATTAAAGGCGTGTGCCACAACATCCAGCTGACTCCTTCATTTCACTATTATTTTAGATATATTTGCTTTATTTATGTATATGGATGTTTTGCCTACATGTATGTCAGTATATCATATTGTGCTTGGTGCTCACAGAGGCCAGAAGAGGGTGTCAGATCCTGTAGAACTGGAGTTAGAGACAGTTGTAAGTTGCCATGTGAGGGCTGGGAACAAAACCTTGGTCCTCTGCAAGAACAGCAAAGTGCTCTTATCTGATGAACCATCTCTAGCCCCTGTACTCCCATTTTCAAAATGAAGTCATAGCATTAGATGAAGATACTTTCCCCAAGCCAGGCATGGTGGGGAAAGTATCTTTAATCACAGTGCTCAGAATGCAGAGGCAACCTGATCTGCAGAGATAGTTCCAGGACAGAACTCAGAAACCTTGTCTCAAATTTAAAAAATAAATAACAAACAGATAAATAAGGGAGCTTTCCCCAAATCAGCTGTGTATGGTGACACACAATTTTGTTTTTTGTTTTGTTTTGTTTGTTTTTTGAGACAGGGTTTCTCTGTGTAACTTTGGAGCCTATCCTGGCACTTGCTCTGTAGACCAGGCTGGCCTTGAACTCACAGAGATCTGCCCGCCTCTGCCTCCTAAGTGCTGGGATTAAAGACTTGTGCCACCAACACATGGCCAGTGACACAATTTTAATCCTTGTACTCAAGAAGATTTCTGTGAATTCCATGAATTCCAGGGTAGCCTGGTCTACATAGTGAGTTTCAGGCTAGCCAGGGCTATATAGTGAGACCCTTGCTTCAAGACAGAAAGAAAGAAATTCTCAAATTGAAGAGGAGAAAGAGCCAGTTGGTGGTGGCACATGCCTTTAATCCTAGCACTCAGGGGCAGAAACCAGCCTGATCTACAGAGTGAGTTTCAGAACAGCCACAGCTACATGGAGAAATCCTATCCAAAAAAAAAAAAAAAAAAAAAAAAAGGAGAAAGAACCAAAACTGGGAATTTAACTGTTAATTGTGCTCAACGAATACCTTTGAGCTCCAAAATAGTGTTGGAATTCCACACAGTGTTGCATTCTTTGATTTCAGAAAAATGTCCATTGAGACCTGTCTGGAGTTTGACAATGTTCTTGTCCTAATGAAAACATCTTTCTCACTTGGTACCTGGTGTTTGAGTTCAGTTTGAAGCCATTCTGACTACATAGCAAGTTTCAGACTCTGTATCAAAATGATGATGATGCTAGATATGACCCTTAGGAATTTTGACTTATTTTAGACTTGAGATTCTCTCTCTCTCTCTCTCTCTCTCTCTCTCTCTCTCTCTCTCTCTCTGTGTGTGTGTGTGTGTGTGTGTGTGTGTGTGTGTGTGTGTGTGTGTGTGATTGAGCTCTGGACCTCATACCTTCTAGGTATGTATTCTACTACTGAGTTATGAACCCAGCCCAAGATACCAGTATGTCCTACAGCTTTAAAACTAATCCGAGCATAGTAAAGGCTGAGAGTCACTGTTTATACTAGATAGATGCACCACTCTGCTGCTCAGGCCCTATGTGTTCTCAACTGTGTTCTTCCCAATCATTCTCTCCCAAGCCTGAAGCAGTTTATCAGGGCACCGGGTTTTGTTGTTGTTATTGTTATTGTTTATTTTTCATGTGGTGTCTTTTACAGTTCAGGTTAGCCATCAACTTGTGATGGGGTCAGTGAGGATAATCTTGAACTTCTGATCCAACTGTCTCTCACCCCAGAGTGCTGCGATTGCAGGTGTGTGCCTGGTTTATGCTGGGGATTGAATCCCTTGGGTTTTGTGCCTGTGTGGCAAGTACCCTACCTACCAAATGAACTACACCCCTAGCCCCTGGGCATTAGGTTTAGAAGAAAAGCTATTCAGTTTCATTTGTTTTATTTTATGAGTTTATTTTTAAATAAATTATTTATTTTTATTTTATGTGCATTGGTGTTTTGCCTGTATATGCATCTATGTGAGTGGTTGGATCCCCATGGAACTGGAGTTACAGACAGTTGTGAGTTGCCATGTAGGTGCTGGGAATTGAACCCAGGTCCTCTGGAAGAGCAGCCAGTGCTCTTAACCACTAGCCCATCTCTCCAGCCCTTATGGGTTTATTTTTATTTACTTTCAAATTTCATTTTATTTATTTTTGTTTTCTCCAGACCAAGTTTCTCTGTGAAGCCCTGACTATCCTGGAACTCATTCTGTAGACCAGGATGGCCTCAAACTCATCATCTGCCTGCCTCTGCCTCCCAAGTGCTAGAATTAAAGGGGTGCATCACCACATCCAGTGTTTTTGTTTTTGTTCTGTTTTTGTCATTTAAGCTCTTTGTAAATTTGAACAAGCATATGCAGGTTGGCACCCATCACACTCTTTGCCTGTGATCTAGGACAGCTCATTACACATTTTCATCTGCTTAGGTATACCATTACCAGCTTAGTATGTTCTTTCTTGTCTTTCGTGACTTCAGTTTTGTTTGCATGAGAATCTTTTTCAGGCTAGGCGGAGAGTGTAAAAGGCGCTGAGAAGTAGATAGTTCCTCTTACAGGTGGCTGTTGATCCATCACCTTTCACCAGGGACTAAATTTACCTTAAAGAGCGCAGATCAAATGACACATCAGAAAGCACATTTCATTAAAACTCAAGAAAGGGGACACTGTTTCCCAAGAGAAGAAAAGGATTTCTTTTCTTCTTGTCCAAGGACTTGACAGAACTGCAACTGGATATCAAATGTGCAGTGCTAATTAACAAATGCTAGGTAGAAAGTCCCCCATCTGATTCCTTTTCTCTCTGACCTGAGGGCAAAGAACAAATGGCAGGGAGGAGCCACACAGGCCCCTTTCTCTAGCATTAGGATGTGTTGGAGGAGCACTGGACAGGAGCCAAAGTCCTGAATGCAGCTCTGCTGTATTACTCTGTGAACTTGGAAAAGTCACTTAACCTCTTCGAGCTTCAGTTTCCTTATCTGTAACACTGAAGCATTCTGCACTTACCTGTGTCTAGGACTAACTGAAATAGACTCCTTCTTCATTTGCAAAGGCCAGGTCTAAGAGAACAGAGGTTATTCGTTTCAGTGGTCTGCTTCACAAGGCTAAAATCATTGAGATTATCTGAAGTTTTAAAACATAACACTGTGAGTTGTTTTCAATTTATAAAGACAGTAGTTGTCTACTTTTTTTTTTTTTTTTTTTTTTAAGACAGACTCTCACTGTAACCCTAGCTGGTTTAGAGTTTTCTATGAAGAACAGGTTGACTTTGAAGTAACAGAGATTGGTCTGAGTGCTTGGACTAAAAATGTGTGTCACTACTCTCAACTATTTATTAAAATTTTGATTAGATTGGATCACCTGGCCCTGCCTGCTCGACAAGAAGACTCTAAACTAGACATGTCAATGATATTGCAGAGAAATAATTTAGTGGTAGAACTCTTGCCTAGCATTCATGAGGTCCTGGATTAAATCCCCACTGTGGTGCAGGGGTGCAATTCAGACATAGTGGCTCAGATTTATGATAATCTGAGTACCTGGCAGTAGAAGCAGGAGGATCCAAACCAGCGTTTGCTATCTAGTGAGTTTGAAGCCAGCCTAGGCTACAAGTGATCCTATGTAAAAAATCCAACAAACAAAAAGATGTTATTTTAGTATATGTTTATTTTAGGCTATCTTATTGTTAAAAATATAAATTCTTTATTCCATAATATTTAAGGCTCTCCAAACTTTTAGAAGGTACTCATTTATATTCTCTTTTTGGGGCAAAGTCCCACATATGCTAGTTAATACTACATTTCTATTATTTTCTACTGGGCATACAGCTCAGTGGTGGGACACTTGGTACTAGGTTTATATCCAGTACCAAAAAAAAAGATAAAAATAAAAAATGTTTTTCAATTTTTCTGCTTTCAAAATATTCCTCCAATAAAGATGTATATGTAAAATATTATCTCTTTATAAAAAGGGAGATGGAGGCGCACACCTTTAACTCCAGCACTTGGAAGGCAGTCCAACCTGGTCTACAGAGTTCCAGGGCAGCCTGGGCTACATAGAGAAACACTGTCTAGTAGGTGGGGGGGGGACACAATAACACTGAACAAGACTGTGCCCCCAGCATTTGAGGAAGAGACAGGAAGGTTGGGAGCTTACCACAAGACTGATTGACACAGCTAGCCTGGGCTACATGAGATCGTGTCTCAAAAACAAACAATAATGAAGAAGCCAGTCATGGTGTGTGTGTGTGTGTGTGTGTGTGTGTGTGTGTGTGTGTGTGTTGGGGGGGGTCGGGGGAATAGCACATACTATAGGCTTAGCATTTGGGAAGCTGAAACAGGGTTGCTGAGTTCAAAGTCAGCCTGAGCTACATAGCAAGAACATGTTTCAAAACATATAAAATAAACAAAAGAGCAATATGAGTTTATTGATCACCATCCCCCAAACCTCAAATCCAAGACCTGAGATCACTTTTTTACATGTAAAAATAAAGGATTTTAGGAAGTGAGGGACCCTTTAGATCGAATTTCAAGGAAGAAGAGGAATGCAGAGTACCTGGTCTGAGGCATCTGATCCCCACTGTCTCTGAATAGAAGGCAGGCCCCGGTTGATGTGAGCAGGTGTCAGTCTTGTCTGGGAATTTAGATCTGGTTGGGGCTGTTAGGGGCTTTGGGCTCTGAGCGGCAGACTGTGAAAGCCCATTCCGCATCTTCCCCATTGTTGCAGGATGAGCTCCCCTCCCCCAAGGTTGGAGCTGGGAGGATCTCCTTAGGCCTTTACAAGCTAAGGTCTTTAATTGTCCTTCTTAGGGACAGTGAGAAGGGGGTGGGGATGGGGGAGTGGGCAGTAGAGTAGAGGGTACCGAGCTGGAGAGGGTTTTTGTTGTTGTTTTTTAAGTACGAACTCTACGCATTTGGTATAGGGCCGGTGGCCTGGGGATTAGCTTGTGTTGAGCTGTTATTCTTGAGGAAGGGCTTAGTGTTCCTCAAGAAGGGGTCCTCAAATGACTCCTTGAGAATTTTATCTTGCAATCGCCCCCTCCCCCGCGAAACTTCTTTTATGAAGAAGGATGAGGGTAGGATGGGAGTAGACAAAACTTGAGATGTCTGTGATGTGCGAGCTGGTAAGGGGGTGGATGTTTGAGGTGGCTCCTCCCACTCTTGTCCTCCGACCTCTGAGGCAGGCAGACCACCCTTTGGAATCCGCGTTTTCCAAGCTCAGCAGATCCTTTATCCGAAGAAAAATTACTGAAGCCTATCGCCTTAATCTATTGAGCAGGCAATGTTTCCTACTGAGCGCTTAGGGCTGACCCGGTGGGAGCAGCAAGGATAAAGACATCTAGGGTGGGGAGCTGGCAGAGGATAGGGCACATTGTGCCCCCAAGGTGCCGCACCGCACCTGTCCCAGAGCCCGGGTTAAGCTCCCCCAGCTTGTCACACTCACTCACCTCTTTTGCCTCCTCAAGCTTTCGTCTCCCTGCCTGGCAGCTCCTCCCCCCCAAACTCTCCTCCCCCATCTCCCCTCCACCAGCTTTCGCGCTCCAGCTCCTCCCCTCCTCCGCGCCTTCCCGCTCCCCTCCCCCTCTGCCGCTGCTCCCTGCCCCCGCCACCGCCGATCTCCTCCGCAGTCTGGGCCGCTGGGCGCAGAGACTGCCGCAGCGCCGGCCGCCACCGACGCCTTCCCAGACCGGATACCCATTGTGTCCTACCCATCCCGCCTTCCACTTCCCCACGGCCATGGCGCAGGAAACCGGGAGCAGCTCTCGACTCGGGGGGCCCTGCGGGGAGCCTGCGGAGCGCGGAGGTGCGGTAGGGCCAGGCTGGGCAGCGATGGGGGCTGAGGGGACGCTCGCGAATAAGGACTTTAAGTGGACGGATGAAATGTATGATTCTACACATAGGCCCCAGTTCTCACATCCTTTCCCACTCTTCCTGGGCCAGAGGAGGGGGAGGGGTGACGGAGGAGACTCGGAATGTGCGCGCCCTGTCCCCCTCCCCCTTTTGCTGGGTGTCCCGGAGTCACGCGGGTCGGGTCTGGTGTAAGCGCTAGCTTCATGCGGGATCTGACTATAAGCTTATCTTCCCACCCTAGCCCGCTGTTCCTGGGTTGCGCGTTCTTTAGAGCTTCGGCTACCCAACAAAACCGCATTACCCACACTCTCTCCTTGTCTTCTCCCCAGGTGATGCTAACGAGGAGGACCACCCCCAAGTCTGTGCCAAATGCTGCGCACAATTCTCTGACCCGACCGAATTCCTCGCTCACCAGAACGCATGTTGTACTGACCCACCCGTAATGGTGATAGTTGGGGGTCAGGAGAACCCCAACAACTCATCAGCCTCCTCTGCACCCCGGCCAGAGGGCAACAGTAGGCCCCAGGTCATGGATACAGAGCACAGCAATCACCCAGATTCTGGGTCTTCTGGGCCCGCTGATCCTACATGGGGGCCAGAGCGGAGAGTAGAGGAGTCTTCCGGGCATTTCCTGGTCGCTGCCACAGGTACAGCGGCTGGAGGAGGTGGGGGCCTGATCTTGGCCAGTCCCAAGCTGGGAGCAACCCCATTACCTCCAGAATCTACCCCTGCACCCCCTCCTCCTCCTCCCCCTCCCCCTCCAGGTGTAGGCAGTGGCCACTTGAATATTCCACTGATTTTGGAAGAGCTGCGAGTGCTGCAGCAGCGGCAGATCCATCAGATGCAGATGACTGAGCAGATCTGCCGCCAGGTGCTGCTACTTGGCTCCTTAGGGCAGACGGTGGGTGCCCCTGCCAGTCCCTCAGAGCTGCCTGGGACAGGGACTGCCTCCTCCACCAAGCCCCTACTGCCCCTCTTCAGTCCCATCAAACCTGTCCAAACTGGCAAGACACTGGCACCTTCCTCCTCTTCCTCCTCCTCGGGGGCAGAGCCGCCTAAGCAGGCTTTCTTCCACCTTTACCACCCACTGGGATCGCAACATCCCTTCTCTGTTGGAGGAGTTGGGCGAAGCCACAAACCCACACCTGCCCCCTCCCCTGCCCTGCCAGGCAGCACAGATCAGCTGATTGCCTCACCTCATCTGGCATTCCCAGGCACCACAGGACTACTGGCAGCTCAGTGTCTTGGGGCAGCAAGGGGCCTTGAGGCTGCTGCCTCCCCAGGGCTCCTGAAGCCAAAGAATGGAGGTGGTGAGCTGGGCTATGGGGAGGTGATCAGTTCCTTGGAAAAGCCTGGTGGAAGGCACAAATGCCGTTTTTGTGCCAAAGTATTTGGCAGTGACAGCGCCCTGCAGATCCACCTTCGTTCCCACACTGGTGAGAGGCCCTATAAGTGCAATGTCTGCGGTAACCGCTTCACTACCCGGGGCAACCTCAAAGTACATTTCCACCGGCATCGTGAGAAGTACCCACACGTGCAAATGAATCCACATCCGGTACCTGAGCACCTAGACTACGTCATCACCAGCAGTGGGCTGCCTTATGGAATGTCTGTGCCTCCGGAGAAAGCTGAAGAGGAGGCAGCCACACCAGGTGGAGCTGTTGAACGCAAACCTCTAGTGGCCTCCACCACAGCACTCAGTGCCACAGAGAGCCTGACACTGCTCTCTACTGGCACGAGTACAGCAGTGGCTCCTGGACTCCCTACTTTCAACAAGTTTGTGCTCATGAAAGCCGTGGAGCCCAAGAGTAAAGCGGATGAAAATACGCCCCCAGGGAGCGAGGGCTCCGCCATTACTGGAGTAGCAGACAGTGGCACAGCAACCCGAATGCAGCTAAGTAAGCTGGTGACCTCACTGCCAAGTTGGGCACTGCTTACTAATCACTTGAAGTCAACTGGAAGTTTCCCCTTCCCCTATGTGCTAGAGCCTTTGGGGGCTTCACCTTCTGAGACATCAAAGCTGCAACAGCTGGTAGAAAAGATTGACCGCCAAGGAGCTGTGGCAGTGGCCTCTACCGCATCAGGGGCTCCTACCACTTCTGCCCCTACACCTTCATCGTCATCTTCAGGACCTAACCAGTGTGTCATCTGTCTCCGGGTGCTGAGCTGTCCCCGGGCGCTACGCCTGCATTATGGCCAACATGGAGGTGAGCGGCCCTTCAAGTGTAAAGTGTGTGGTCGAGCTTTCTCCACAAGGGGCAATTTGCGTGCACATTTTGTGGGCCACAAGACCAGTCCAGCTGCCCGGGCCCAGAACTCCTGCCCCATCTGCCAGAAGAAGTTCACTAATGCGGTCACGCTGCAGCAACATGTTCGGATGCACCTGGGAGGCCAAATCCCCAACGGTGGTTCCACGCTCCCTGAAGGTGGGGGAACTGCCCAGGAGAACAGCTCTGAGCAATCTACAGCCTCTGGACCAGGGAGCTTCCCCCAGCAGCAATCCCAGCAGCCATCACCGGAAGAGGAGTTGTCTGAAGAAGAGGATGAGGAAGAAGAGGAAGATGTGACAGATGAAGATTCCCTAGCAGGAAGAGGCTCAGAAAGCGGGGGTGAGAAGGCCATATCAGTACGAGGTGACTCCGAAGAGGTGTCTGGGGCAGAGGAGGAAGTGGGAACGGTGGGAGCAGCACCCACCACCGGGAAGGAAATGGATAGTAATGAGAAAGCTGCTCAACAAGCATCTCTGCCACCACCTCCACCTGACAACCTGGATCATACCCAACCAAGGGAGCAGGGAACCAGTGATGTTTCCGGAGGCATGGAGGAAGAGGCCAAACTGGAGGGGACCCCAAGCCCGACTGCAGCAGTCACCCAAGAAGGCGAGGGCACCAGTACCGCTTTGGTGGAGGAGCTGAGCTTACCGGAAGCCGTGAAAAAGGAGCCAGGAGAGGGCAGCAGCAGAAAGGCCTGTGATGTGTGTGGCCAGACCTTTCCCACCCAGCTAGCTCTGGAGGAGCATCAGAAGACCCACCCTAAGGAAGGGCCACTCTTCACTTGTGTTTTCTGCAGGCAGGGTTTCCTTGACCGTCCTACCCTCAAGAAGCACATGCTGCTGGCTCACCACCAGGTACCACCCTTTGCACCCCATGGCCCTCAGAATATTGCTACTCTTTCCTTGGTCCCCGGCTGTTCCTCTTCTATCACTTCTCCAGGGCTCTCCCCATTCCCTCGAAAAGATGACCCTGCCATCCCATGAGCCTGTTTTCTGTACCTGGTCCCCTATGATGCAGGGCACAGAAACTGAGGCTCCATTGAAGGACCTTCAAGATTTACTCAACCTCCTCTTTTCTCAAGTTTTAACATGATGTTTCTAGTGGTTTCTCTCTAGTCCCTGAGCTTAAAAATTGAGTTTAAAAGGGAATGCCCCTTAAGAAATTTGTATCAACCTTTTTGTTCTGTGTAACTAAGGACAACAGATTCTCTATAGCTTTCACATGCTCAAGGGGAGCCCTCTCCTCTTCTCCCTGTCCCTTTGGCATGGTACACCAGAACCCCCATCTATGGAATGGCAGCCTTGCCCAAAGGGGCTGGCAACTGTCTATGGAAGGCCCAGTGCTACTCCTTGGTGATCTTGACCAAGTCACCCTGCAAGACTTCTTGTGCCAGGCCCTTCTTGAGAAGCCTGTGAAGGGTGGGTGTCTTACTTTTCTGCAACCAGTACAGTTTTTCCTGTCAGGTGGCTTACCCACCAAACCCTGGAGTGCTAGATCCACCTGCATTGCCATTTCAGCCCTAGCACCATCATTGCCATTAAGCCCAGGAACTGTGTTTGAGAGGAGGGCTCCAACAACATGATCCAGAGAGGCAGTGGAGAGCATAGCGTCTCTCCTGTCTCTGCCTCCTGTATCCAAGGTGTGGCCTACCAAGCACACCAGAGAAAAGAAGTAACAAACTATAACTTCTTCCTCCTTCCCCCTGCTCCAGAAGGTGCTGGCAATGAAGATATTCTAGTAATTGGTGGCTCAACCCTAGGAATTAGGGAAGGATGAAGGATTGGGATGCTTTTTCAGTGGATCCCTTGACTTGCCACATTATTAAGGCAAAGGTATTAACTGATCAAGATACACTGACTCCTTCAACTTCTCATTTATCATGGCCTCTCAACCAACAAGCAGATTTCCTACCGGGAGGTCTCCATGAGATAATTTTAGGAAGTATAAAGTTCATAACTTTCAAGAGCCTTATTTGTGAGGGTGGTTAATGAAGTCACGATGAGTTGAGTCGTCTTTCTAAGACAGGGATTTCTGGGAACCTATTTGATAAAGAATGGAGCACGCTGTAAGGGAGAGGAACTTCAGCTCTTGTGAATATGAACATTCTCATGAATGTCCCTTTGGGCTAATGGTGGTGTGCTGTTGCAGCAGCACCAGGAGTCATAGGGGACTTCCTAGCACTAGAATACTTTAGTTTTAGATGATGTGCTATTTTATTCCCTTGCCCCTTGTACATCCCTCATCTTCTCAAAACCCCATTCCTCCCCAATTTTGCCTGATCATGGACCAGAGCGTATGTCTTATTTTTCTTGTCTGCTTCTAAGAGCTCCAGACATTGAGAGACAAGCTTCAAGTGGTTCCTCCCTGCCTCTGTCTTGTAGTGAGATGTAGTATTTACTCTTAACATAGGATCCTGTGGAACAGGAGTTCTGAGAAGACTGGATTTTGTTAGTTGATGTTAATGATGATTCTAAAGTAGTAGCTCCAGAGCTCCCTAACACAGTGAAATGTGTAAGAGCAGAAAGGGGAGATGTTAGTATCTTTCCCTTCGTCATTAAAGGTGTTTGAGCCAAGTATTTGTGTGTTTCTTATTTTGTGACTAAATAGCCACATGGGGTGTGATATTGGCATTCCCTAGCATAGAGATTCCCTTCCCACCTCTTTCTCCTGCCAAAGCTGAACATATGGTATAGAAATACTTAACTTACTCAGATTTGTCCTAAAACAACCTCCAGTGAGAGTGATTTCACTGTGAGGGAAAAAGGCTTTTTAAAATGGAAATTCTATCTTTTGAAAGGAATTTATTTGCCCAGTATCCAGGCAATGTCTAGGTTTTCCCTGTAGGACTTTCTACCAAAACACAACTTTGTGTTGCTTTGTTTGAATTTGGAAGCTGTTCACTAGCCGACATCAGTGATTCTATAGAACAAGATAACTGATATTATATGATTTTTTGAGATCCAATTTTGTAATCAGAAGTGGAAAAATTCTACCAATAAAGGAAATTCTTATTATTAAAAATGCAAAGGGGCTGGAGAGATAGCAGCTAAGAGCATTGGCTCACTGGCTGTGCTTTCAAAGGACCCAGGTTCGATTCCTAATACCTACATAGAGACCCATACCATCTGTTAACTCCAGTTCTAGGAGCTCTGATACCCTCTTCAGGCCTCTACAGGTACCAGGCACACATATGGTGCAAATACACATATGCAAAACACTCAAACGTGTGAAATAAAATAATTTTTAAAAACAATAACTCAAGCCAGTTGGTGATGCACACCTTTAATCCCAGGGAGAGGCAGGTGGATCTCTGAGTCTGAGGCCAGCCTGGTTTACAAGGGCAGCCAGTACTACACAAAGAAACCTTGTCTTAAAAAACAAAAACAAGAAAAGAAAAACAATAAATAAGGATGCAGTGAAAGAGCTAGGGCTGTAGCTCAGCTGGTGGAGCTTACTTAGTATGCATGGGACAAGTCAGCATCTTCCTAACTACACAATAAGTTAGAGACAAGCCTTGGATACATGAGAACCTTGCCTAGTTTTTTGAGATGGGGGTGGGGTGGGGGGTGTCTCTCTCAATAGCTTTGGCTGTCCTGGAACTCACTACATAGACAAGACGGGCCTCAAATTACAAAAATCCACCTGCCTCTGCCTCCTAAGTGTTAGGATTAAAGGCCTGCTACACACCTGACAAGAACATTGTCTCGTGTGTGTGTGTTGGGGGGGGGGCAGGTGGCATGAAATGAGCACATATTCTAAATTATTATAATGTAGTTTTAAACTTTGTTTTTCCACAACACAGCAAAATCTAGAATTTTCTCTAAGACTTTGCTTCTCCTAAAGAATTGACTTTCTAGAAATGAGGGTGTAACTCAGCAGTAGAATATATGAGAAGCCCAGGGTTCAACTCCAGGAAACTTCTCCCCAAAACCATCACTGCACACACATACACACACATCATTAGAAAATTCTACAAAAATTTTTTCCCTTATAATAACATCACTAAACCTTCATGCTAAAGGAATGGGGCTGGTTTTTAAAAATAAAAGCACAATGTCTCAGACCCAGATTGAGACAGGCTCACCAGCACACCTATGATCCCAGCACTTGGGCACAAGCATGAGGATCAAAAATCTAAGGTCATCCCTGGCTATAAAGGTAGTTAATGACCAACCTGGGCTGTATGAGACTATGTCAAAACAACAACCCAAAAAGAAATTAAGCAACTTAAAGAACCAGGTCCAGTGGGTGGGGTGAGAGTACTGTAATCCTGATATGAGTGTGTGTGTGTGTGTGTGTGTGTGTGTGTGTGTGTGTGTGTGTGTCTACACAGGAGCACCACAACTGGAAGGTTAGCCTGAACTACATATAATGATGGTGGTGCATGCCTTTAGTCCCAGTACTCGGGAGGCAGAGGCAAGCAGATCTCTGTGAGTTCGAGACCAGCCTGGTCTACAGGAGCTAGTTCCAGGACAGTCTCCAAAGTCACAGAGAAACTGTCTCAAAAACAAAACAAAACAAAAAAAAAAAAAAAGAAAAGAAAAAGAAAACTAGCCCCAAGATGCCCAGTCTTAGAGGTACTTTCAGGCATCAGATGCTGGTTTCCTGCTACGTTGATATTACTGTGACAGCAGTCCCCCTGCAAGATGAAGGTGAGTAAATCTCTTCTTCACTCTGCTTAGAATAAAGAACTAAAAGAGCAGTGGAAGAAGCCCTAAAAGAGCAGTGGAGGAAGCCCTCTTTAACACCTGGGGATTTAGGGGGTTAAGAAGGGAGAAACAGCTCCTTTGTTTTTAATTCCTGGCAAAGCTTTGTAAATACATTTTCCCCCCTTTCAGCCATGGTGGGAGGCAAGTGACTGATTCTTCTATTCCTTTAACCTCCTTCATCCCCACTGGATGGAGACAATGCCATTTGCCTAATTCTACCAGACTGGCCTACTAGTTAGTGTCAGTTCTCATTGTGGTAACAGCTGTCAGGAGATTTCTTTGACACAAAGCTGCCTCTCCACACTCTTTTCCCAGCTCTTTTCTAACTCCTTTTCATCATTTTCCTGTTCTACTTTTTGTTTTGTTTTTCGAGACAGGGTTTCTCTGTATTGCTTTGGAGGTTGTCTTGAAACTCGCTCTGTAGACCGGGCTGACCTTGAACTCACAGAGATCTGCCTGTCTCTGCCTCCCAAGTGCTTGGATTAAAGGCATGAGCCACCAACACCTGGCAAAAGTGTAGCCCAGGCTGGCTTCAAACTTGTGATCCTCCTGCCTCTGCCTCCTTCAGTAAATCCTACTGGCGTGCACCAGCACAACCGGCTCCTGTTCTACTTTTCTTGCTTTTATGTTTGCTTTGTCTTCACTGCTAATTCATTTTTTCAGGGTGCCTTTGGTTCCTTTCTTCTTGCTAGGACCCCATCCTTGCTCTTACTTTGCACCAAGTCTATCTTTTTGGAAGCTGAGTTAATGTTGACCTGCTAGAATGAGTATTCGTGAATGCGGCTTGCAAAACATGTACTTTACATAAGCAAGATATTCTAGTCCAAATTGGAGGAACAAATGTATGGATGAAAAGTTTCTCACTTAATTTCTGGGGTTTACTTCATTTCATAGGTAAGAAGGTAAATCAGACATGATAGCACTCCTATGTGCCTATTCTAGGAGGAAGAATTATGTAAACAGTCTTATAGGGTGATAGACGAAGGGGGGCAAAGTCCTATGAGATCCTAGAGATAACTAACTCAAATCCAGCACTAGAAGTGGGGCATGACTATACAAGAACCAGTCTGAAACACAGTAACTGATTCAATACATTCAATCTAGATACCATTTTACAAACCTATATAAGATCCATTAAAGTTGACTCCCCTTGGCATGCAGTTGTGTTGCTTTTGAGATGGCCCTGTAAGAACAACTATCTTCAAGGAGCCTAGTGAACTGACAACCATTGGCTATCTGACTCTTCTACCTCTGGCCAAAAACTGAAGAAGCCCAAGATACAAATAACACCTGGGCTTCTAATGAGTAGTCCACTCTGCGAGCCTCCACTGCAAAAGCAGCCTTCAGTTTGCATCATTCCCCCTCCTTCAGGTCTTAGCATATGCTTCTCAGAGAATTACCCATCACCCACCTCCTCCTCTTCCTCCTGCCCCTTCCTCCTCTCCTCTCAGTAATCATCATCTTCATTTAACCTCACTGACAGTCAGGGTTTTTCTATGTAGCACTGGCTGTCCTGGAACTAGCCTTTGTAGACCAAGCTGGCCTCGAACTCAGACATCCACCTGCCTCTGCCGTCCAAGTGCTGGAATTAAAGACATGTCCCATCCCTCCCACCCCCCTACCTACCTCAACCCTGGCTATTGGCATGTTTTTTGGTTTGGTTTGTTTTTTGAGACAGGGGTTTCTCTGTGGCTTTGGAGGCTGTCCTGGAACTAGCTCTTGTAGACCAGGCTGGTCTCGAACTAATAGAGATCTACCTGCCTCTGCCTCTCAAGTACTGGGATTAAAGGCGTGGGTCACCACAGCCTGGCTATAAAACAGTAGTTTAATGTTTTTAGAACAATACATTTCTATAGGATTGCACATTGCCGAATTAACCAGTAAACTGTGACTCTTTTGCCAAGACTGACAGCACAGCTAAACTTCAACAGTTCAAATTATAGATAGATGTGGTGGCATAGATCTTGAATCTCAGCACTTGGGAGAGGCAGGTGGCTCTCTGTGAGTCTGAGGCCAGTCTGCTCTATGTAGCAAGTTCCAGGACAGCCAGGGCTACATATCTCAACATAACAAATTCAAATTATATATATATACATACATATGTGTGTGTGCACGCACGCTCAAGTGCACACATGCACACATGTATAATCTGTGTGTGGGTACCAATAACAGCATATGCTACATGTCAATAGCAGCAACAGCTTTTCCAGGATGTTGGGAGGGTCAAATCCAGTTACGAATGATGAGCCATCTTTCAGGTGCTGGGAACTGAACCTAGATCCTCTGGAAGAATAGCAAGTACTGTTGAGACATCTCTCCAGCTCCTGAGGGCTACTGTCTTTAAGATGGAATCAAGATCTCTCATTGTCTACAGGACTGCAAGGCTGTATCGAGTGCTGTGGTTCTCCACAAAGATTATTTAGTCTTGGGCTGGATAGCCAGTGGTAGAGCACCTTCATGGCATGCACAAGGCCAGGGCATGCAGGGAAGCACTGTAGTTCCTTATCTCTAGCACCACACAGAACATATTTTACATAAAAATGGTTAACTATAATTTATATATTTCACCAGGTCCACATGTTAAGGACCTTAAAAGAGGAGTAGTGATCTCTGAGCTGGGGGATTCAGTTAGTGGTAGAGTATCTGCTTAGTATTCTTGAGGCCTGAGGTTCAACCCCCAGCATCGTGAGCACACAAAAAAAGTGATCTTATAAACAGAGGACTCCAGTTTTGTGAAAGAGCAACTTCAAAGCAGTGCTATCATAGCCCAGTAAGGGGCATTTTTTTTTTTTTCTTTAGTTGTTTCTGGCTACATTTGCCAGCCAGCCCCAGGGATCTACACTGATACTACAACTACCTAATTATATGCTGAAGAGGTGGCTCAGTAGTTAGGAGCACACGCAGTTCTTTTGGAGGACCCAGGTTCAAATCCCAGTGTCCACATCACAGATCACAACTCCACTCACAAGAATGTCTCCCTCTTCTGGTCTTCAAGGGCACTAGGCACACATGTGATATACATACATGCAAGCAAACCACTCATACACAAAAATGTCTTTTTTTCAAAATCAAGCTTAAAAAAAGTTTGTCACTACACAGCTTTTCCTTAAGTTTCTGTGGGTTCTGGGAAATCTCAGCATCTCATGCTTGCACAGCAAGAATTTTACTGGGCTATCTCCGCATTCCCTGCACATTTTAAAAAGATTATGCTCCCTCATGCAACAAACATAGCTCTCTATTAAGCTGTTTGTCTTAGAACATATGGGGGACTGGAGAATTGGCTCAGTGATTAAGAGCACTTTTCCTTCTTGTAAAGGACCTGTGTTCAATTCCCAGTACTCACGTGGGGGCTCATCACCTCAGGTACCAGGTATGCATCTGGTGCACAGATATACATGCAGGGAAAGTATTCATATGAATAACAAAGAAAAAATCAACTCCCAATCTGTACTATAAACTAAGGCTGATTTGAGTTTTTGCTGGATCTCTGAGAGTTCGAGGCCAGCATGGTCTAAAAGCGAGTTCCCGAACAGTCAAGACTGTTACAAAGGAAAATCCTGTCTTTTTTTCTTTTCTTTTCTTTTTTTTTTTTTTTTTAAGGGGGGGTACAAATTTGTGGTATACTGATTGATAGTATGTGCAAGGACCTAGGTGTACAATCAGTCAACTAGACAAACGATCTGTGCACTCCCATCCCGCCCATGTCTCTATACCAGTAACATCCCTGCGTCATCCACCCACGCGTGCTCCACTCCCGCTATTTTCAGGCGCTCACTAAGGAGGACTCAAAGAATCAGCTCGGCTGCTCTGCCAGCTACCAATATGGCAAACGCGGCCTCACTGCTCCCGGAAGCACCAGAGAGAAGTTCTGGCGTAAGGATTACATCCGCTGTTTCGCCCACACCTAAAGCTTGCGCTCGCGAAACCGGAAGTGGCTTTTCATCTTGGCTCTATCCGGCTGCTCTTCAGGCGTCCGCGTGAGAATTGGATGTATTGTGGTTCTAGGCTTGGGAGGTGCTAGTTCGCCTCGCCTGATTCGAGCGGAGTCGGTGCCGGGAACTAGGATGTCGGACACGTGGAGCTCCATCCAGGCCCATAAGAAGCAACTGGACTCGCTTCGCGAGAGACTGCAGCGGAGGCGGAAGCAGGACTCGGGGCATTTGGGTGAGGTGCGGGTTGGTTGGGGCGGGCCGTGGAGGGGCGAGCGACCCCAGGAGAGAAAGACAGCTCGGACTCTAGCGCCCTTTCCGTAGTGAACATTTAATGGACGCCTCGAACGTTGGTAGCCCGTCTTTCCCCCTGAGTAGCCGAAACCTATGCCCACCTGCAGGAAGCTTGCAGTGCCGCCTCCTCCGTGAAGCCTCTCAGTACCCTGTTCTGAGAGGCAACAAGGCCATTTCTGTTGTTGTACCTTAGTTGTAGCGATTGCTCTGTCACAGTCATTTCTTTAACACTGTGGGCAGAGAGCAAGGGTTGCACCTGTATGTCCCCAGTGCCCAGTTTAGCAGCCACAACAAGGTCCTCACTAGGTGGTGCTGACTAGGGGAAAGTGTTTACAAACGTAGTGATTATCCGAAAACACTTGGTTTTGGTCTTCAACCCCCCCCCCCCCCACACACACACACATACACTTGTATGACATATTGTGAAAATTTGAAGGAACTTTAAAAGATTTTGAGTCCTGCCCTAACATCCTTCCCCAGAACAAGGTCAATTATTTAAGGTAAATCAGTTGCAAAGCTCTGCGAGAATACTGAATCCATACCGCATGTGTGGCGACCTTGTGATAGTGCTTATCAGTGTTCTCAGCTGCCATCAGCAGATCTTGATGAAATTAAAGTTCATGTGCTCATTTTCTGGACCTGGATGCTCAGACAAGATTCCTACCCTAATTAGTAAGCATTTATTGCATATCTATACTACTCATGAGTCGTGACAAAAATAAGACACCGCTCTTACCTTAAAGGAACTTAAAATCTAGGAGGTGGAGACAGGAGGATATCTAGAGTTTGGGGTCAGGCTGGTCTACAAAGGGAGTTAGTTGTGAGTTCCAGGACAGCCAGGACTACATAGAGAGACCCTGGACTCAAAACAAACACACACACCCGCCCCCCAAAGCCGGAGATACAGTAGCATATATGTAAGATCCTAAGTGAATGGGTCCACAGTCAATACAATGATGAAGGAACAAGAATTGGTGCCTTCAGTGGAGCATCCTGCTGGAGCTGCCACTTGAATTGACCTTAATTTTTAAACTTTATTAGCCAATACAAAATTTGTCAGGTTGCATAATTTTAAAACTAGGGCAGTATGGTAAACAAAGTGCAAAACATAGGATGGGGAATAATTAGAAACTAAGATTTGGAGATTTTTTTGTTTTCTTCCTCACCATGCAAACTAATTTCTCTGCCTGGTAAGTTTGGTTTCCTTATTTATCCCATTTATGTTTTATGTGTATGGTGTATGTGTATTATGCCTACACGTATGCTTGTGATGTCTGTGCACCATGCACCTGGTGCCCAATGGGGCCAGTAAAGGATTCCCTCCACCCCTGCAACTGAATTTCACAAGGTTGTGAACCACCATGTGGGCGCTGGAAGTCTAGACATTGAACCAGGTCCTCCGAAAGTGCCGTCAGTGTTCTTAACTGCTGAGCCATTTCCCCAGCTCCTGGTTCTTTCTGTATATCAATTTTATGTAGAAAACATAATTATATGTCTATCACAGGTAGATGACTAAATTGGTTTTTAATCAATTTACCAAAGACTCTAGTTACTGGACTTAAGTATCTTTCTTTCTTTTTTTTTTTTTTTTTTTTCCTTTGACTTAAGCATCTTTCAAGACAGGGTTTCTCTGTGTAGTCCTGGCTCTCCTGGAACTCACCCTGTAGAACAGGTTGGCCTCACAGAGATCCCCTTGCCTCTGCCTCTGCCTCTGGAGTGTTGGGATTAAAGATGAGCACCACTGGGGCTGGAGAGATAGCTCAGAGGTTAAGAGTACTGCTTGCTCTTCCAGCGGTCCTGAGTTTGATTCCCAGCAACCACATGGTGGCTCACAACCATCTATAATGAGATCTGTCACCCTCTTCTTGCATCCAAGCATACATGTAAGCAGAATACTGTATACATAATAAATAAATAATTAAAAAAAAGATGAGCACCACTACAACGACCATGTGGATTTCAGTGTCTATTTATTTATTTATTTATTTATTTATTTATTTATTTATTTTTGATTCTTCAAGACAGGGTTTCTCTGTATAGCTTTGTAGACCTACCACCCAATTGCTGGAATTAAAGGAGTAAGCCACCATTGCCCGCCGGACTTAAGTGCCTTAGTACCTTTTGGAAAACAGTCATTTAGGGGTTGTAGGGAGGTGGCTTAGCAGTTAAGAGCACTCCCCCCCCCCCAAAGCAAGAGGACCAAAGTTCAAACACCCAGCATGGTCCTGTAACCCCAAACACTGTTAGCAGCAGAGACAAGAAAGTGAATATGGCAGAGAATAATAGAGGCTGCCACTTGTAACACACTCACAAATGCAAAACAACAGTAAAACATTCATAATATATTTATATGGGTGTTTCTGAAAAATCCCAATTTATGTAAATAATGTTGAAAAATGTAGGTCTAGTTGCATGTGGTAGGTAGCATACACCTGTAATCATAAATTTGAGAAACAAAAAGATAATCTTGAGTTCAGGGTCATCCTCAGGGATATAGCTAGCCTGAGTACTAAAAAGACCTTGTCTCAAAATCAAAAAGGTGGGTGTGATAGACCACACCTTTTATACCAGAACTCTGGAGACAGAAGCAGGTGTATCTCTAAATTTGAGGCCAGCCTGATCTACATAGTGAGTTCTAAGACAGTTAAGAGCTATATAGTAAGACCCTGTCTCAAAACATAAAAAGAATTAAGAGCAGTAACATTTTAATCACAAAAATAAGCACAGTTGTCAGATTGCTTGCTTTGAGTTGGTAGATTCAGTGTTTTGTTTGAAGTAACCCTAGTAACAAAACGTTTGTTAAATGTAGTATTGCTAGGAGGTGGGGGTGGTAGTGCACACCTTTAATCTCAACACTCCAGAGGCAGAGGCAGGAGGATCTCTGTGAGTTCGAGGCCAGGCTGGTCTACAGAGTGAGTTGCAGTACAGCCAGGGCTACACAGAGAAACCCTGTCCTTAAAAACAAAACAAATGTGGTATCAGGTAGCATTGCATATTTAAGTAAAATACCAGTTTTTAACTATATTTTTGGTTTGAATAGTAGTATGTTTCCCCACAGAATTTGGGTTAGATTACATTAAAAAGAATGTTTCTGAAGCTTTAATTAGAAGTTTGAAATCATGGAAAATGATCAATAATTTAACATTTATATACTTAAATTTGCTTTGAACATGGACAGCTTTCTCAAAGTAGTCTCATTAAGTTGACATAGACAAAAAAAGCTTTAAAAAATCAAGGTATAATAATTGCCGAGAGAGGCCTTGGGCCTTTATTAACAAATATTCATGAAAACAGCATTATATTACACACTGCTTAGCACATAGTTGCTTTTGTTTTGAAGATTTATTTTATGTGTATGGGTGTTTTGCTTTCATGTAATTATGTGTATCATGTGTGTGCTGGTACCCTTCAAAGCCAGAGAGGGCTCTGGATCCACTGGAACTGGATTTACAGTGTGAACACCATGTGGGTTACCAAACCCAGGTCCTCCACAAGAATAGCAAGTGTTTTTAACCACTGAGCCTTTTTTTTTTTTTTCCCAGCCCTGGGCGCACAGTTTGTATAAATGGGGAAATGGCTAATATATGATTTAACTTAAGACATTTCATTCAGGGCTGTTGCACAGAGAAACTCTGTTTCCAAAAACAAAACACAAACATTTCAAAATCTGCTTATCAAGCTAGTCATGGCATCATCACATGCCTATAACCTCAGCAGGAAGATGGAAAATCCTAGGTTAGCCTGGGCTAGGTAGTTAGACCAGGTCTCCAAACAAGGCCAGCTTTGGTGACTCATGCCTGTAATCTCAGCACTTAGGAGGCTAAGGCAGCAGAATTTGAGGCCACCCTTTGCTACATAGTACGTTTCAGGACAGTTTGGGTTATATAGTAAGACCCTATTGAATGAAAAACCAGACATCTACATGACAAAGTAGTGGTATACTTTGATTTAAAACTTACCAGGGTGGTGGCACATGTCTTTAATACCAGCACTTGGGAGGTGAGGCAAGAGGATATTGAGTACAAGGCCAGCCTGGTTTACATAGTGAGTTCCAGGACAGCCAAAGCTACACATATACACACTCTCTCTCTCTCTCTCTCACACACACACACACACACACACACACACACACACACTTACCAATTTTTAAATAGTCTCTATCAAAAATCTTTTTTTTTGGGGGGGGACATTACTGGGGATTGTACCTAGGGTTTTCACATGCTCAGCAAACACTCTACCACTGAGCTATATGCGCTCCCTTACTTTTAATTATTTACATATATAATTGGTTTTTGTTTTGTTTTGTTTGAGACAAGGTCTCTGGCTGGCACTGGCTTCAGACTCAGAGATCTGCCTGAGTACTGGGATTAAAGGCAATGTGCTACTATGCCCAGCTGCCTTTTAAATTTTGTATTTTGAGACAGGTTTGCTAAACTACCTAGGCTTAGGCCATGAACTACTCTGTAGCCCAAACATTCTGTGAACTTGGAACCCTCCTCCCTCAGCCTCCAGAGAAGCTAGGATCAAGTGCCTAGCTTTCACAACTTATACAATACCCCCTTTGGCATACTTTATGAGTCAGTAAAATGTTTAACACTTAAATTTGTTGATACTGTATGAATTCCTTTTAAAAACAGCTTGTGGCCAGGCGGTGGTGGCGAATGCCTTTAATCCCAGCTCTCAGGAGGCAGAGGCAGTGGATCTCTGTGAGTTCAAGACCAGCCTGGTCTACAAGAGCTAGTTCAGGACAGCCTCTAAAGCCACAGAGAAGCCCTGCCTCAAACCCCGCCCCCCAAATATAGCTTGTGTTTCCTTGTTGCAGTAGCTTTTATCATTGTGCATATTTTCTTATTGGAGGTAATTTGGGGTGGGAGGAGTGGACTGGAGAGATAGCTCAGAGGTTAAGAACACAGGCTGCTTTTCCAGAGGACCTGAGTTCAAATCCTAGCAACTACATGGTGGCTCACAACAATCTATAATGAGATTTGGTGCTCTCTTCTGGTGTGCAGTCATACATGCAGGCAGAACACTGTATGAAATAAATCTTTTAAAAAAGGTAATTTTTGGTACTTCAGATTTGTAATTTGAATAAGAAAACTCAGGATTTGCTCCTCGTATTATGACTGTTTTGGTTCACATTTATTAGACTTGTGGGATCTCTGCATCCTAAGAGTCTAGTAACTTCCAGTGTAGTCCTACTAAACATACAAGTCTTTATCTTACACTCTAATTTCACAGTAATTATTACTTAGCTGAGGCTAGTTATTCTAACTAATCCAAGTCTTTAAAGTGCTTCCATGACTAAAGTGGAATGGCAATACGGAGTCAGGTCTAGATATAAAGATAGTTTATTTAGGAAAGTGCTACTCACTCAGATCAGCCTAGCCAGTCGGCAGGGAGCAAGGTAAGTAGAAGGGACCCCACATGCGTGTCCCTCACTCTTAAACCTTCATCACATCACTCTGACCATGCCCAAGCAGGCATGGTTAGGGTATCCCCTACACATGACCATTTCACGTGTACAGTTAATAGAGTAAGAACAAACAGTGGAAATATGCTGGGACCCTCATTTGCTGACCAGGCCTTTGGCCAAGTATTCCAAGGGCCTAGTGTTTTTAAGTATGAAACATATTCTAGATGGCCAAGGCCTTGATTCATTAAAAATTCAAAATCTTCCAGGTGGTGGTGACACATGCCTTTAATCCTAGCACTTGGGAGGCAATGGCAGGGGGATCTCTGTGAGTTGGAGGTCACCTGGGTCTACAAAGTGAGTTCTAGGACAGCCAGGGCTACACAGAGAAACCATGTTCTTTTTTTTTTTTTTTTTTTTTTTTAAATCAGAACATTGCTAATCCCTGCACACCCCACCAATGCCTGTTTTTTTTCTTTCTTTTCTTTTTTAAAGATTTTATTTATTTATTATGTGTACAACATTCTGCTTCCATGTATATGTGCACACCAGAAGAGGGCACCAGATCTCATAACGGATGGTTTGTGAGCCACCATGTGGTTGCTGGGAATTGAATTCAGGACCTCTGGAAGAGCACTCAGTGCTCTTAACCTCTGAGCCATCTCTCCAGCCCTGAGAAACCATGTTCTTAAAAAAAAAAAAAAAAAAAAAAAAAGTCCATCCCTGGAAAAGATCCCATTTTGATTATTAAAAATACTCATTTTTTTATTTTAAAGTATGGATTGATTGTATCATTAAAAGAAGAAAAGGGTGGCAGAGCCCTGTAAATGTACCATGCTGATACTTTTTTGAAGCTGTGAGGGCAGAAAATTAGGAAAACTTTTACCTCAATGAAGAAAAAATATAGTTCTCAGTAAAATCCGGTATTATTTTGGCAAAACAGCAAATGCCTGTGTGACTGAAAGTCAATCTAGTGCTAACGCTAGTCAGAGAACTTACATGAAATGAAAGGTGTATGCTAGCAATGTTGGAGAATTCGGCCTTGAGGAATGTAAGGTTACCAGTATTGACCCTTTCACTTTCTCTTTTAGATTTAAGGAATCCAGAAGCAGCACTGTCCCCAACCTTCCGTAGTGATAGCCCAGTGCCTCCTGTACCTACCTCTACTGGCCCTAAGCCCAGCACAACTTCTATAGTTCCTGAATTAGCTACAGACCCTGAGTTAGAGAAGAAGTTGCTACACCACCTCTCAGATCTGGCCTTAACCTTGCCCACTGATGCTGTATCCATCCGTCTTGCCATCTCTACGGTAATAACCTGATAAAATTTGAACTTGTCATGTATTTGCCATTGTTCATGGTAGTGTCTTATGCTCTTCTCCTTTCTCTAGCCAGATGCACCTGCCACTCAAGATGGGGTAGAAAGCCTTCTACAGAAATTTGCAGCTCAGGAGTTGATTGAGGTAAAGCGAGGTCTCCTACAAGACGATGCACATCCCACTCTTGTAACTTACGCTGACCACTCCAAGCTCTCTGCCATGATGGGTGCTGTGGCAGACAAGAAAGGCCTTGGAGAAGTAGCAGGGACTATCACAGGGCAGAAACGGCGTGCAGAGCAGGACTTGACTACAGTGGCTACCTTTGCCAGTTCTTTAGCATCTGGTTTGACCTCTTCAACATCAGAACCAGCTAAGGAGCCAGCTAAGAAATCAAGGAAACACGCTGCCTCAGATGTTGATCTGGAGATAGAAAGTCTTTTGAACCAACAGTCTACTAAAGAACAACAGAGCAAGAAGGTAGGGGTCATATGGAAATGCTCACATTATGCTTGGAACTATGGTTTTGATTTGTTACCTTTCTGATAAGGAGTATTTCTTAGAATTAAGACAGAGCAGTGGTCCTCAACTGGAGATGGTTTTCCTCTGCCTTTACCTCCACCCAATGTTTATGACTTTTAGTTTAGTTTTAAAATGTTAGTTTGGCCTTCTATGAGGATAGCCAATGTTTTCCCTTACAGAATTATTGAATATATTGAGCTGAACAATAAAGTACTAGCATTGTGCCTTTCTGAGTACCGAATCAATAGATTGTCTTGAGGGGAAGTTATACTCTTAGGTAGGTAAGATTAACTTATTGCACAGTTGTAGAAACCAGGCTCTTTGTATTTGAGTTAATTTCTAAGTGCTTGTGAGGACTAAACCCATTTTCCTACATTGTTAGGCCATTTATTTCTTATCAAACATTACTGTGAGGTAGATTTGTGGAGGTGGTTTAAGGGCTAATTTATCTACAAACCCTTAAGACCAAGGCTACTTCTGTCACAGGTCAGTCAGGAGATCCTAGAGCTATTAAATACCACAACAGCCAAAGAACAATCCATTGTTGAAAAGTTCCGCTCTCGAGGTCGGGCCCAGGTGCAAGAATTTTGTGACTATGGGACCAAGGAAGAGTGTATGAAAGCCAGTGATGCTGACCGGCCTTGTCGAAAGCTGCACTTCAGGTCTCTTGGGAGGGAAGGAGGTGGGGAGGGTTTTCCAGAAACAATTCCTTTTTAGCATATTCCATCTGTCTTTGGAATGGCCATTGTGTGAGAAGGAATAGAGGCTTGCTTGTAAATAAAAGGAAGATTTTGCTGGTAGGTGGTGGTGCATGCCTTTAATCCCAGCTCTCGGGAGACAGAGGCAGAGTTTTGAGACCAGCCTGGTCTACAAGAGCTAGTTCCAGGACAGCCTCCAAAGCCACAGAGAAACCCTGTCTCCAGAGGGGGGGAAAATTAAATAGAAGTAAATAAGGAAAATTTCTTATTGGTCTATGACCAATAACAAAAGTTAAAGTTCTCTGGAAGGAGGATAGTCCTAGAGAAACCACCTGGGCTTAGGGCCAATGTTTATTCTGATTTAACAGCCAAGGCCTTTCCTGGACTATACTCTTTCCTATAGTGGAGAAGAAAGTCTGTATTTTGTTGTTTCTGAGACAGGGTTTTTGTAGCTCAGGCTGGCCAGGATAAGATGCCTTTCCTGACCTTAGGACTCTACTTAACCAGTGCTGGGATTATAGGCCTAGGCCACTGCATCCAAGCCAAGTCTTTATTCAAGAGAAGAACTAGTACTTTAGTTTGACAATACAGAAAATTGGGAGAGAATAAGAAACCTTGCATTTGAACGTATGATCTACTTCTGAAGTACCATCTTGATTCTGATCCCCCTTTTTATTTTCCCAGACGGATTATCAATAAGCACACTGATGAGTCTTTAGGTGATTGCTCCTTCCTTAACACATGTTTCCACATGGATACCTGCAAATATGTTCATTATGAAATTGATGCTTGCATGGATTCTGAGGGTCCCGGCAGCAAAGAGCATACACCAAGCCAGGAGCTTGCTCTTACGCAGAGTGTTGGGGGTGACTCCAGTGCAGATCGACTCTTTCCACCTCAGGTACCTACATGTCTGGACAGCCTGGGAAAACCCATTTCAACCTATAGACTTAAACTGAATGGGGTATCCATACATGTAGAAAAATAGGGAATAATTTAGTAGTCTGACTCATTGATGGGAATGGAGTGGGATAGGAACACTTGAGTTAGAGGGCTTGGGACCATAAATCTGAAGGAAAGATGACCAAATACTACCTCATGCAGTGGATCTGTTGTGATATCCGCTACCTGGACGTCAGTATCTTGGGCAAATTTGCAGTTGTGATGGCTGACCCACCTTGGGATATTCACATGGAACTACCATATGGGACCTTAACAGATGATGAGATGCGCAGGCTCAATATACCAGTACTGCAGGATGATGGCTTTCTTTTCCTCTGGGTCACAGGAAGGTAATAAAATCCACAGATATGTAGGTATGGGCAAATATAGTGCAGACTGAAAACTGGGTGGGAAATAAAGTCCTGGGTTTTCTTCAGCATTCAATTAAAGCTGGGTTTTCTCAGGCCTGCGATTAAAATGTCACTGATTTAGGATGCCAACCTACTTCCATGGGGCTTACTATTTACAGCACAAATACTTGGGATTCTTGATTTTAGAAAAATAAAGTCATTCAGATTAGATGTCGTTTTCATCTTTCCATTCTTAAGATTTATTTGGGGGCTGGAGAGATGATTCAGCCGTTAAAGGCTAGGCTCACAACCAAAAATGTAAGAGTTATTCAGTTGCCCCAATGGTGTCTTCCATGTAAACATTTGTTTCTAATACATGAGATATTCTGAAGGGAAAAATATGGGCAGACAAGTTGTTTAACCCTTACATCTTTCTAGGGCCATGGAATTGGGCAGAGAGTGTCTGAACCTCTGGGGGTAAGTAGAAATTGTGTTGCTTTTTTTGAAGGAAATTTAACTTTAGTTATAAGAGATGCATGTTCCCTTCTCTCAGTATTCCTATCAGTCTCTGCCTTTGTGTCTTGCACTGTGCCTCAACTGTGAAGCTAGTTACAGCTCTGGTTCTCTCTTATGTTCCATAGTTATGAACGGGTGGATGAAATCATCTGGGTGAAAACTAATCAACTGCAGCGCATCATTAGGACAGGCCGAACAGGCCACTGGTTAAACCACGGAAAGGAACACTGTTTGGTGAGTAACAATAGGCCCAATTTAGTTAGAGGACCTGTTTAAAAGTCCAAAAACTGCGGTTTCAGAAAGTAACAATGTTCTCTGTGATGAGCAGGTTGGTGTCAAAGGAAATCCCCAAGGCTTCAACCAGGGTCTGGATTGTGATGTGATTGTAGCAGAGGTATGTGTCCCCCAGGAATCTAAAGCTATCATATTTTCAATGCAATTACTCCTGCCAGATATAGTCTCCAACTTTATTCATTTGGATAACTTGCAAACAGGGCTAGAATTGCAATCTTGAGAAAAATTTTTTTGAAAAATTTATTTTCACTTCATGTGCATAAGTGTTTTGCCTGCATATAATTCTTTGTGAGGGTGTCAGATCCCCTGGAACTGGAGTTACAGATACTTCTGTTCTGCCATGGGGGTACTGGGAATTGAACCCAGGTCCTCTGGAAGAGCAGCCAGTGCTCTTAACTGCTGAGCCATCTCACCAGCCCTGCAATCTTAAATAACTTTAAGTAGCTTGGTTTTTGTTTTCTAGGTTCGTTCCACCAGTCATAAACCAGATGAAATATATGGCATGATTGAGAGATTGTCCCCTGGCACCCGCAAGATTGAGTTATTTGGACGACCACACAATGTGCAACCCAACTGGTAACATTACTTAAGAGAACAGGGCAAAACTTTATAGTCAAGGACAGAAGTGAATGAGTTGTATGTATTTTGGTAGTTAAGTCTACAGATGAGCGTAAGCTTATGTTTAAATCATTTTACTGGAATCTACAACATTCGCTAGAATCCAAAGGGCTGTTCTTAAAGTTATAACAGCTTAAGGATCCTCAGCTATTCTATGGGATAATTAAATCTGCCCCCTAGTGGCTACTAAGCATTTAATCTGCCAATTTTAATGCTCTTGACTCCGATGGCTGGCATTTTAATTATCCAAAGATTATTCATTGGCAAGGACTATGAATAAAATATGCCTGGCTAACCTCAGTTACTAATCCTTAAGTATACAGATCCAATGGATCCTGTGACATGAGTCTGAGGCAGAAGGATTACAAATGAATTTAATTTAGTGAGATTTGTATCAAAAGGGGTGGGACGATTGGCTGGTATAGCTCAGTGTTAGAGCATTAAGGTCATATATGTAATACCCCTAGATTCAATCCCCAGTATCACCACCACCACCAAAGTAAAAGTCCTGCCAGTTTTTTCTTTTCTTTTTTTTTGGAGGTTGACCTGGAACTCACTCTGTAGACCAGACTGGCCTTGAACTCAGAGATCCGCCTGCCTCTGCCTCCCAAGTGCTGGGATTATAGGCGTGTGCCACCAATGCCCGTCAAATCCTGCCAGTTTTGATATCTGCATCTGGACCACCTCCTAAGTGGTCAGTCACACTGCTATATACTTTGTTGTAATCTTTTAAAAACTGACTTGTGCTGGGCATAGTGGAGCACATCTTTAGCCCCAGCACCTGGTTCAAGGTTAGCCTGGTCTACATAGAGATCCAGAACAGCCTGAGAAACCTAAAGAAACAAAACTTGGCATGAGCAGTACTAAAGCCTTACAGGAGTTTTTGGTTTGCCTCCTCTTTTCCCCTTGTTTTAGGATTACTCTTGGAAACCAACTGGATGGGATACACCTACTAGACCCAGATGTGGTTGCCCGGTTTAAGCAAAGGTATCCAGATGGTATCATCTCTAAACCTAAGAATTTATAGAAGCACTTCCTTACAAAGCTGAGCACTCAGAGCTGTGGCTCTGCAGGCCATACCTTAAGAGGAGTGTTTATACAACGGTGCCCCCCCCCATCCCATATTTAAATAAAGTTTTGTATTTTAATTGGGATTTTTGAAGTGAAATTCTGGCTTTACTACTTAGCATGTGTTCGTGTGTAACTCTTTTCTCAGTATGATTCATTCTAAGTAACTTTGTTAGTTGTGAATGTTCAAATTAAATGGATACATGGAACAGCATTAACATGTGATCATTATAAAACAAGACTACACAGGTTCATAGTGCTTAGCAATTAGCACACCATGAATGGGGTTAATTTGAATTTCACTTAGTTTTACCAGGCATGTTTTGCTTATTCTATGTGGCTTTACTGGTAGCGTATTTCTAAGAAAAATAAGGTCATCTTCAGTTAAGGAAGAACCTAGAATGTAAAAGAATTGGCTTATACATTATGTAAATGAAAGCGCATTTAAAAGCTGTTTCATCAAACACAACTTCTTTACTTTGTAAAACCTCTCATTAAAGGTAGAGTTCTGCCTCTTACATGCAAAACTGGTAATCAAATCATGTAAAGAAATTTTGACTGCCAAAATACATGTGAAAAAAACAATAGTTCAGCTGGGCAGTGGTGACTCACGCCTTTAGTCCCACCACTCGGGAGGCAGAGGCAGGCAGATCTCTGAGTTCAAGGCTAGCCTGGTCTAGCAAGTTCCAGGACAGCTAGGGCTGTTACACAGAGAAACCCTGTCTGGAGAAACAAACTAACAAATATAGAAACAAAACAAAAATGATAGTTCTGGATGATATCATTTCCCATCCAGCCCAATGTGCTGACAGGTATGTGTGGGTGGGTGTATGTGTAGAGGGTCGGGGGAAGAGAGGGTGGGTGGGTGGGTGTGGGTGTGGGTGTGTGTCAGGGAAGGAACCTTAAGACACGATCTCACTATATAACCCTGGCTAGCTTCAAACTCCTCTACCTCCCAAATGCTGGGATTAAAGGAGAGTGCAACCATACCCAGACTCAGCCTCTGTTTTTTTAACAAGGTCTATTATTTAAATTCAGATTGGCTTTTAATTCATAGAAATCCAATATCCACTTCCAAAATACTGGGATTAAAGGCATGGGCCACCACGTCTGCAAAGCCTTTCTTCCACGTTTGCCTCATGTAGCCTAGACTGACCTCAAACTCACTAGTGGCCAAGACTGACCTTGAACTCCTTGGTCTTTCTGCCTGGGGCTGAACTCAGTTTTGTTAGTGCTAGGCCATAACCCCAGTCCAACAAACCTTTGTTTTTAAAGTACTGTGTAGATTAATAATAGTAAGTTCCCTTTTTAAAGGGGGTATTTTAAGTCAGTATTTTCATTCCTCTTTAATTTGGGATTTAAACCCAATGCACTTTACCACTGAGCTGTAACCCTAAGCCTCTTATCCCAGTGCTGTTTCCTCCTAGGGACAGAGCTAAGAACTTTTCCAATAACATCTGAAGCAAGTCCTCTGATAATTTTACCGACACATTTCTTCTAATAACCCACTATGGTTTGCTTCCATATTCCCTTTACCCTTTCCTGTGCTATAACCTGGTAATTTTGCTTGTAGTCGAGAGTGAAAAACAATTCCAAATTACAGTAAATTCACTGGCCCTGCTATAGTCTGGCCTCTGCTGAAGAAAGAAAAGATGGGGACATGAAGGACTATGGGTGTAAAGGTCAGGCACTACCAGAAGAAGCCCAGCTTGTGTTTCAAATACAGGCTCTTGGACTTGTGTCTGGCAGATGAATCTTCCAGGCTTGGAGAAACAGAAAGGCTACTTCACAAACACCACAGAGTTTGGATTTCTAGAGGCCACCCAGGCCAAGAATACATCCCTAAGAGAAAGAAAGATAACACAAACTTATTACAGCCTAGATACATTCCTTAACTATCTCTTTTATCTTTTCAACAACAACAACAACTACAAAAATACCCAAATAATTGTCTCCATCTCCAAAAATACATTATCTTAGTAAACTTAGGAACAAAGAGCCTAAAAGTCAGAAGGTAGTGATCCATCTCACAGAAGTCTAGAGACAGGACACACTCACCTTTTTCGTGGATATAGGATAATCCCCTGGAATTACTACTGTAGGTAAGTAGTAAAACTACTCTTCTCACAATTAGCATTTACTGGGCTATTTTCCCCTTAACCTATCCTTCACCAATTTCTTTGGCACTGATAACTGAATCAGGTCCTTACTCATGCCAGGCAAGCTATCTTCAATTGGGCTACATACCATACCTAAGAGATTGAACAATGCTTTTTTCTAGTATCTCTAACCAGATATCCATCTACTTATGTATGTATCAAGCTGTTCTTCTACCTAAAGAAATACTGATTACATACTCAAGGTGCTTCCCAACAGATAGCTTAACTACTACTTTAATTATAAGAACTGTTTCGCTCACCTGCAGTGTTTTACCACACACTCATTGCTGCAGTATTCGTTGTCCCAATCCTTACTGATAACAGGAGGGTTCTCACAACCAGACCTCACACATCGAGGCTGAGGTGAGAGTGTCACAGGGGATCCACTCACCAACTCAACATCCATCTGAGAAGGAGACTCCACCTTAGAACAGGGAACAAACAAGGATGGGTTAGAGTACTACCTACCTAGTCAAAACATTTTACATACCAGTAGAGAAACAGGTACCATACCCCCTCACATAAGGAGTTTCAGAAAAAGGCAAGTTCTTGATTTTCTCATTTTATAACCAAGCTTTAGAATTCTGCTAAGCAGGATGACATGTACATTCTATCTAGGAATTTTATTTTAAAACAACTTGTTATAAATTAAACCTGGCATACAGAGGAAGAAGAATCAGACTCAGGGTTCTCTTTGGCTGCATAGTGAGTTTATGTATCCTGGCCTACTAAGACTCGATCTCAAACAAAAAAACAACTGGCAGAACTGGATTCCCACCAGCCCCATCCAAGGAAATAATACAGGCTTACCTCAGGAACTACATCCGTGATCATTTCACAGATTGTCTCAGGAGAGGTTGCTTCTGCTGTGTGAGCCTCAGGGCTGCAATTTAGAGGCTGCTCAGGGCTGCTTTCCACAGCTGGAGGGATCAGGGCAGTCTGCATTTTCAGAGTGGGTGGAGGCACAACCTTGCTCTGCAGAGGTGGTGGTTGCTGTTGTAAATTTATTCTAACTTTCTGAGGTGGAGGCTGTTGCATGGCCTGAAGTGGAGGAGGTTGCTGCAGAATAGTGACTTGCTGTTGAGTTGGGGGCTGAGGCATCTGTTGCAATGGAGGTGGCTGTAGTCGGGGTGGAGGCAGTTGCATAGACGCAGCAGCTGCTGCTGCTGCCTGCAACACTGACCGAGTGACAATCTGGGCCTGTTGGCTGGGCTGAATAGTAGCTGTACTTGTTTGGCCTAATTGGAGCCCACGGGAGGTAACCACTGTAGCTGGGATAACAGTAACCATTCCTCCTTGAGACATGGTAATAGAAGAGGGCAACATCTGTTTGGTAATAATCAATTTGGTAATATTGGGCTGACCTCCAGCCCCCGAGGATGCCTGGTTTGCCACATAAGATGAAAGCGTGGAATTAACTACAATGCAAGGGGACAAAGCAGGTGACTCTGTTGAGGCTGGTGCTGGAGATGCTGGGTCAGCAGTAGTCACAGGAGGTGGTGAAGGAGTCTGTGACTGCGGGACGGGATCTAATTCCACTGTTTCCACAGTAGCCTAAAAGACCAAGACAGAAAGGCAACAAGTAATTTACTCTCTACTGTAGCACACATTCACTCTCATTACACTTCAAGAAAATATAAGTAATAGAAAAATAAAGGCTTTCTTAGGTAAACACTGGAAATAATGGATAAACTCAAAGACTATTTAGCAAGGCTTATGACACAAAATACTGGGGAAGCTCTAAATCAATTTTAACACTATATAATAATAGGTTTCACAGTTTTTTTTTTTTAATTTTTATTTTATGTGTATGGGTGTGTACCTGCACATATGTGCACAACAGAAGAGGACATTGGATCTTCAGGAACTGGAGTTAAGATGGTCCTAAGGAACCATGTGAGTGCTGGAAACTCAGGTACTTTTTAAGTACAGCCAGTGCTCTTGACGTGTGCCTTTCTCTGTGTGTGTGTGTGTGTGTGTGTGTGTGTGTGTGTGTGTGTGTGTCTGTGTGTCTGTGTGTGTGTGTGTGTACACGAAAAAGAGAGATAGAGACAGAGATTTACCTATAGCAATTTTTTAAAAATGAATTGGTTTAATACATCCATTTATTGTCACCTTACCTGACATTCCTGGTTGTCTTTATAAGCAGCTAGTGCCTTGAGATACTCTTTCTTGGCAGCTTCAGTTTTCCGCTTATACACCTATGAGAAAGAAAGACACTGTTTCAAATGACCATATTCCTAGGAGAAACTGACAGTCTATTATTGTCCATCAGGAACTCAGTCACACCACAGACCACTCCTTTTAGTGAAAACACTTGAGCAAGAAACGACAAACTTTATGGCAAATTCACTCTACTGTCTTGCTAGAATACCTATACTTCTAAAGTGAACAGAAATGCATGTTCATTGCTATATCAAAAATAAAACCACCTCCAAATTTTAAGATGAGTAGTCTACATAGCCCAATACTGCCCAACTCAGAAACTTTCCCCTAGGAATGTACTAAGTTGTCAGAGTCCTTTCCTCTTGTGTGCCCTTCTCCCACCAAAAGCTGAAGGCTCAGCTATTTCCTCTTCTCCTGAATCTGGACTCATTCTCTCTGTGACTTGTTTGATTATTACAATGTACCACACTGCTTAAAACATGAGACGCTACCTGAAGGAGCAACAACACGCCAAATAACAGATGTGGTAACAGCCAGCTACAGCCACCATATCCTATCATTTTGTTAACAACAGTAAGAAATCCAGGCAAGAGCAGCAGAAACACCAAACTAACCCAAAAGGATGAAGTTGAGAATTAAAGCAGCAACCGACAACTAAAATATGTTAAAATAATAAATTCAGCCTTTTATCTTAGATATCGAGGATCTGCTTTTGGCAGAAGACACAGGCATGTGGGGTAATGATAATTACAGCGATCTTCAGTTTACATGTTGTGATGACTCCTGTCCCTCCACCCACAACCCCTTCGGCCCACCTTCCTCAAGCTAGCCTTTGAAATTCATGATCCTCTGCCTCTACCTCCCAAGTGCTGGATGCACATACCACTATTACCAGTTGATTTTTTAAATTCAGTTTAAATTTAGGGAGATTAACTATAGTTTTCAAGTTTACATTTCATGAGACGATTATTAATGAAACTGTAACTGAAACTTTGAGGGATAGTTTTAACATGTAACTTACCAAGAAATAGCTTGACTTTACAAATAGGAAAAAATATGAGGCTTTAGAAAGTTAACCTAAAAACTAAAACAGTTGAAGACACAAGGGATTAGGCACTATTACTGGATGTCACATGTAAAGTTGAAATAAGGAAACTACACCTTCACTTAGAAGGTGTATGACTTTAACTGGCCAGTGAACCTGAGTCCCATCTTTAGTGTTTTGTTTTGTCTTTTGAGATAGAGTTTCTTTGTGTAACAGCCCTGGCTGTCCTGGAACTCACTTTGTAGACCAGGCTGTCTCTGCCTCCCCAGTGCTGGGATTAAAGGCATGAGCCACCAGAGTCCATCTTTGGTAGAGAGAGAATGATGGTTAGTTGACAGTTTAGGAAAGATGCAGTGCTTTTATAAACGTTTACCAATTATATATTTTGTGTGTACATGTGTGTTTCTGGAAAAGCATGTGGAGATGAGAGGGCAGCACGTAGAAGTTAGTTCTTGCCATCCACCATGAGGGAAATGGGGCTCCAGCCCAATGAGCCATCTTGCAGTCCCACTTAGAGTTTGTTAATGGATTTTCTGGGCTAGAGATTAAGTTCAGTAGGAGAGCATAAATGGATTAAGTAGGAGAGCTGAGTCATGCATAAAAGCCTTGAGTTTGCTACCTAGTACCACAAAAATAACTAAATTAAAATAATTTTTTTCAGAGGCACCACCATCCCTGACTTCAAGCTCTACTATAGAGCTATAGTAATAAAAACAGCTTGGTATTGGCATAAAAACAGACAGGTGGATCAATGCAATCAAATCAAAGACCCTGATATCAACCCACATACCTATGAACACCTAATTTTTTGACAAAGAAGCTAAAAATATGAAATGGAAAAAAGAAAACATTCAACAAACGTTGCTGGCATAACTGGCTGTCAACATGTAGAAGAATATAAATAGATCCATACCTATCGCCATGCACAAAACTAAAGTCCAAATGGATCAAAGACCTTCATATAAATCCATTCACACTGAACCTCATAGAAGAGTGGGAAATACAGTTGAACACATGGGCACAGGAGACCACTTCCTAAATAAAACACCAGTAACATAGCCTCTGAAAGCAACAATTAATAAATGGGACCTCCTGAAACTGAGAAGCTTCTGTAAAGCAAAAACACATCAACAAGACAAAATGGCTCCCTACAGAATGGGAAAAGATCTTCACCAACCCCACATCTGACAGAGGGCTGATTTCCAAAATATACAAAGAACTCAAAGTATCAAATAATCCAATTAAAAAATGGGGTACAGATCTAAATAGAGAATTCTCAACAGAACAATCTCATATGACAGAAAGACACTTAAAGGAATGGTCAACATCCTTAGCTATCAGGGAAATGCATATATATCAAAACCACTCTGAGATATCATCTTACACGGGTCAGAATGGCTAAGATCAAAACACCAATGACAGTCTATGTTGGTGAGGATGTAGAGAAAGGAGAACACTCCTCCACTGCTGGTGGGAGTACAAACTTGTACAGCCGCGGTGGAAATCAGTATGACAATTTCTCAGAAAATTGGGGTTCAACCTACCTCAATACATTGCAATACCACTGTTGGGCATATACCCAAAGGAGGCACATTCACACCACAAGGACATTTGCTCAGTTATGTTCACAGCAACATTATTTGCAATAGCCAGATCTTGGAAACAGCCTAGATGCCCTTCAACTGAAGAATGGATAAAGAAAATGTGGTATATTTACACAATGGAGTACTACTCAGCGGTAAGAAACAATGACATCCTAAAATTTGCTGGCAAATGGACAGAACTAGAAAAAACATCCTAAGTGAGGTAATACAAAACCAGAAAAACAAATACAGTATGTACTCACTCATAAGTGGATACCAGACATAAAGCAAAAGATACCCAACCTACAATCCATAACCCCAGAGAAGTATAACCCTCTTCCAGAAACGAAGCAGATGCAGAAATTCACAACTAACCATTGGGCCAAGCTCCTGGAGTACAATCGAAGTGAGGGAGGAGCAATAATATGAACACAGGAGTCAATAACATGTTGGGGAAAACCACAGAATCAGCTGATCCAAGCTAGTGAGAGATCACTGACTCAGGTCTGACAAATGAGGAACCTGCATAAGACCAAACCAGACACCCTTAATATAGGTGACAATGAGGCCACTGGCAGTGATTCCCAGATCTAACTCTAATGCAAAACCTAAGTGGAGCCTGTTCTACATGAAGGGATGTCTTGCTCAACCTAGATACAGGGGTGTCGGGGTGGAGAGGTGCTTTAGTCCTGCCTCAACTAGATGATGGGATAGACTTAGTAGACATTTTAGGGGAGGCCTTACTCTCTTTGTGGAACAGATGGGAAGAGGTGGGGAGTGAGACGAAGGAGGAGGAAATGAGATCGGAATGTAAAAAATAAGTGAAAAAAATTATAGTAAAAAAATGATTTTTTTTCTATAACTTCTAAAATAAAGGATGTGTGATTGCTATTAACAAAGACCTGACAGGTAAAGACCGGTAATGGTACAAATAAGAATGGCCCCAACAAGTTCATGTACTTGAATGCTTAGTCATTAGTAGTGGTACTGTTTGAGAAGGATTAAGAGGTATGGCCTTCTTGGAAGGAGTGTGTCACTGGAGGTTGGCTTTGCGGTTTCAAAAGTCCAAGCCAGGTGCAGTGTTGCTCTTCTTCCTGCAGCCTGCAGATCTGGATGTAGAATTCTCAGCTACTTCTCTAGCACCATGTCTACCTGTTTGCTACCATGCTCCTCACCATGAAGAAAATGAACAAAACCTATGAAACTGTAAGCCAGCTCCAATTAAATGCTTTCCTTTATAAGAGTTCTATAGTCATGGTGTCTCTTCACAGCAATAGAATACTAAGACTCTGTCCAATTAAAACCTTAAAACATTTACTACCCAATATTCACCTGTTTTTGCTCTTCTCCAAGACTGTCCCACATGGAAGCCACAATCTTCGAAACCTCACCAAAGGTAGCATTAGGGTTCTGTCCTTTGATAGCAGCCTGAGTATCACGAAAGAATAATGCATAGGCAGAGACTGGCTTCTGAGGTTCATTAGGATCTTTCTTTTTTCTCTTCTTGGGAGCCTTTTGCTTTTTCCCTGTTTCCACTACCACTGTCTTCTGACTGGGAAGTTGCTGTTAGAGAGAAAAACGGAGAGAATTAAGAAAAGGGTTTTGATAGGAACAAAACTAGGCTGGAGAGAGAGATGGCTCAGCACATAAAGAGGGAAAGTAGCCACAGTCATAGCCATAGCATTTAAGCTAAAAATCAGAAGCAATATATGAAAGCCATATGTGAGGATAACTAAAAACAGTGATTGAGAAGAGGTAGGAACCCACACCCAGAACCAAGTGAAGATTAGGCTTTCTATGATGAGCATTTTACCCTCACCCTCCGGAAGTCATCGACACCATCCTCATGAAGTGAATTGGTAGGTGAAGGAGTAGTTGAAAGACGATCCTCAGGTGACTGGGCAGGTGGCAAGATGGTGCTACCTCCTAAGCTCAAACCAAGTTGAGAACTCAGTTCTGACTGATCAATAGTGGTCAACTGGCTATGTCCCATTAAGCCAGAGGTCATGTCTGTCATTGGTACATCAATTGTAACAGGTGGGTTGGCACTATACTGAGTTCCTATAGAATGGTCCAGGTCCTGAGAGAAGCAGAAATTTTAAAATTATCATTTCATATTTCTATGTTTTGCTTTACAAAACCTAAAAAAGAGTCAATTTAGATTTTGGTAAGTGACCAGACAACCATTTCCTACCAAGTACCCATAATGAAAACTTTAACAGTATTTTAGCTACATTTGACCACATCTGACATAAAAATGTGACTAACACTAAACATTAAAATACCATCTTCCCCCTCCTTATAAATCCCTGGCTAATGTAGACCATCGTCATTTAAATCCTATAGAACATCAAATAATCTGTCTACATAAAATAACATGTTAGGAGGCCAGACATGGTGGCACCTGTCCTTAATTTCAACATTCAGGAGGTAAGAGGAAGGGGATAAAAATCTCTGTGAGTTGAGGCCAGCCTGATCTACATATATGAGTTCTAAGTCAGTCAGGGCTTCATAGTGAGACCCTGTCTCAAAAACAAACAGAAAAGGATAAATAATCCATTCAGTATAATCTGTGGGTAGTGACAACATACAAGCCAAACCCACTTGTATTTTCTAGAACAAAAGTGTTTAAAGTTGTAATGCATAGGCAATGAGAGCAGAGAAGCTGCAGTGGAGACAGATGCCTGTCACCAAAGACATGAGATGCAGATGCAATACTCATGATGTGCTGGAAATGCTCAACACTTAACAACAGCTGAGTCTATAATTAGGGCTTTATTTGGTTCAGCCCATTTTTTAATAACTCACTCAATGTGCCATTTACACATTTGAATTCCAGAATATGAAGGGTATTACAAAAAAAAAACAAGACCCTTTTAAGCTGGGCATTAGTGGCGCACACCTTTAGTTCCAGCACTCAGGAGGCAGAGGCAGGGGGATCTCTTGAGTTCCAGACCAGCCTGGTCTACAGAGTGAGTTCCAGGACAGGCTCCAAAACAATACAGAGAAACCCTGTCTGGAAAA